>NC_047120.1:20243063-20260563 GCF_902500255.1 Thalassophryne amazonica
CAACAAGGCAGAGCGGGCGGAGCGCCACACCCGACGGCACTTCCGCAGGTGGGCCTGGACCGAGGGCACACCGACCTCTCCCTCCACCACGGGAAACAACGGGGGATGATACCCCAAACACACCTCAAATGGGGAGAGGCCGGTGGCCGAAGACACCTGGCTGTTATGCGCATACTCGATCCAGGCCAGATGGTTACTCCAGGCCGTCGGGTGCGCGGATGTGACGCAGCGGAGGGTCTGTTCCAGTTCCTGGTTGACCCGCTCTGCCTGTCCGTTCATCTGTGGATGGTACCCGGACGAGAGGCTCACGGTGGCCCCCAGTTCCCTGCAGAAGTTCCTCCAGACATGTGAGGAGAACTGGGGACCACGATCTGAGACGATGTCGGAGGGTATCCCATGCAGACGGACAACGTGGTGGACCAGGAGGTCTGCTGTCTCCTGGGCTGTTGGGAGCTTCGGGAGGGCCACGAAGTGGGCCGCCTTGGAGAAACGGTCCACTATCGTGAAGATGGTGGTGTTGCCCTGGGACAGCGAGAGGCCCGTGACGAAATCCAGGCCGATGTGGGACCAGGGGCGATGAGGCACCGGCAGCGGCTGGAGGAGTCCTTGGGCCTTTGTGTGTACTGCCTTGCCCCTGGCACAGGTGGTGCAGGCCTGGATATATTCCCGGACGTCTGCCTCCATAGACAGCCCACCAGAAGCGCTGCCGGACAACTGCCACGGTCCTTCGCACCCCTGGATGACAGGAGAGCTTGGAACCGTGACAGAAGTCCAAGACTGCAGCTCTGGCCTCTGGTGGGACGTACAGACGGTTCTTCGGACCTGTTCCTGGGTCCGGGCTCCATGCCAGGGCCTCCCGGACGGTCTTCTCCACGTCCCAGGTGAGGGTGGCCATGATAGTGGACTCAGGCAGGATGGGCTCCGGTGGATCCGACAGTGCAGTTTTGACCTCCTCTTCGTGTACCCGGGACAAGGCATCCGACCTCTGGTTCTTGGTCCCGGGGCAATAGGTGATCCGGAAGTCAAAACGCCCGAAGAACAGTGACCAGCGGGCTTGCCTGGGGTTCAGCCGCTTGGCGGTCCTGATATACTCCAGGTTCCGATGGTCAGTGAAAACCGTGAATGGCACAGACGCTCCCTCCAACAGGTGTCTCCACTCCTCAAGAGCCTCTTTCACCGCAAGGAGTTCTCGATTGCCGACGTCATAGTTCCGTTCAGCCGGGGTCAACCTGCGTGAAAAGTAGGCACACGGGTGAAGTACCTTATCGGTCTCTCCGCTCTGGGACAGCACGGCTCCTATCCCTGAGTCAGAGGCGTCCACTTCAACCATGAACTGGCGGCTAGGGTCGGGCTGCACCAAAACTGGCGCAGTAGAGAACCGTCGTTTCAACTCCTTGAACGCGGCTTCGCACCGATCCGACCAGGTGAAGGGGACTTTTGGAGAGGTCAGGGCTGTCAGGGGGCTAACTACCTGACTGTAGCCCTTAATGAACCTCCTATAGAAATTAGCGAAGCCGAGGAACTGTTGCAGTTTCCTATGGCTTGTTGGTTGGGGCCAATCTCTCACCGCCGCAACCTTGACCGGATCAGGGGCGACGGAGTTAGAGGAGATGATAAACCCCAGGAAGGACAAAGATGTGCGGTGAAACTCGCACTTCTCGCCCTTCACAAACAGTCGGTTCTCTAACAACCGCTGCAGGACCTGACGTACATGCTGGACATGGGTCTCAGGATCCGGAGAAAAGATGAGAATATCGTCCAGATATACGAAGACGAATCGGTGCAGGAAGTCCCGCAAGACGTTGTTAACCAAGGCTTGGAACGTCGCGGGGGCGTTGGTGAGGCCGAATGGCATGACCAGGTACTCAAAGTGACCTAATGGGGTGTTAAATGCCGTCTTCCATTCGTCTCCCTTCCGGATCCGAACCAGGTGATACGCATTTCTAAGATCCAGCTTAGTAAAGATTTTGGCTCCATGCAGGGGGGTGAACATGGAATCTAACAATGGCAACGGGTATCGGTTGCGAACCGTAATCTCATTCAGCCCCCTGTAATCAATACATGGACGAAGTCCGCCATCTTTCTTGCCCACAAAAAAGAAACCTGCCCCCATTGGGGAGGTGGAGTTCCGGATCAGCCCGGCAGCTAATCAGTCCCGGATGTAGGTCTCCATTGATTCGCGCTCAGGTCGTGAGAGGTTGTACAGCCTGATGGACGGGAACTCAGCGCCTGGAACCAAATCAATGGCACAATCGTACGGACGGTGCGGGGGAAGGGTGAGTGCCAGATCCTTACTGAAGACGTCAGCAAGATCGTGGTACTCAACCGGCACTGCCTTCAGATTGGGAGGGACTTTGACCTCCTCCTTAGCCTGTGAACCGGGAGGAACCGAGGATCCTAAACACCCCCGATGGCAGGTTTCGCTCCACTGAACCACCACCCCAGACGGCCAATCAATCCAGGGATTGTGCTTCAACATCCATGGGATGCCCAAAATCACGCGGGAGGTAGAAGGAGTTACAAAAAACTCAATCTCCTCCCGGTGGTTTCCAGACACCACCAGAGTTACTGGTTGTGTCTTGTGTGTGAGTAAAGGGAGGAGGGTGCCATCTAGTGCCCGAACCGGCAATGGCGAAGGAAGCGCCACCAGAGGGAGCCCTACCTCCCTTGCCCATCTGCTGTCTAGCAGATTCCCTTCTGACCCCGTGTCCACCAGTGCTCGGGCTTGAAGGGTTAAATCCCCGCTCAGGATTGTGACTGGGAGTCGTGTGGCAATTTGTGTGTGTCTCACTTGAATGTTTTGACCCCCCCTTAGCCCAGTCTCTAAGGGCGAGTGTTGTCGTTTTGGCCGTTTGGGGCAGTTTCTCTGTGTGTGCTCAGTTGAGCTGCAGCGAAAACACTCCACGGATCAGCCTCCACATTTTGGCCCTGTGCGTTTCCCTAACAACGTCAGCAGGGAGAGCTGTTGCCCCACAAAGCGCTGCGGCTGTGGAGCGTGGGGAGGGCGGCCCCTTTTCGAACCCGGAAGGGAGAGGGGCGGCGCGTATCCGGTCACGTCCTTCGCCTCGCTCCCGACGGCGTTCCTCCAACCGATTGTCTAACCGTATAACGAGATCGATAAGCCCATCTAAATCCTGCGGTTCCTCCTTAGCTACCAGCTGCTCCTTCAGAACCAACGACAGTCCGTTTATGAAGGCGGCGCGGAGCGCAACATTATTCCAGCCGGACCTCGCAGCCGCGATGCGGAAGTTGACTGCATAAGCGGCTGCGCTCTCGCGTCCCTGTCTCATTGACAGCAGCACGGTTGAAGCGGTCTCTCCTCTGTTAGGGTGATCAAACACTGTTCTGAACTCCCCCACAAACCCAGTGTATGCTGATAGCAACCGTGAGTTCTGTTCCCAGAGCGCCGTAGCCCAGGCGCGTGCCTTACCCCGAAGCAGAGCAATCACATAAGCTATTTTACTAGCATCTGACGCGTACATGACGGGACGTTGTGCGAAGACGAGCGAACACTGCATAAGAAAGTCCGCGCTCGTCTCCTCACAACCTCCGTACGGCTCAGGAGGGCTTATGTATGCTTCTGGGGATGGTGGGAGGGGTTGTTGAACCACCACTGGAACGTTTATATCGTGCACAGGGTCGGCAGGAGGAGGAGCTGCAGCAGCGCCCTGAGCGCTCGCCGCCATCTGTGCGGAGAGAGCCTCCACCCTGCGGTTCAGGAGGATGTTTTGCTCAGTCATTTGATCCAACCGAGCCGTAAAGGCGGTGAGAATGTGCTGCAGCTCACCAATCACGTCTCCTGCAGACGCCTGCACTCCCTGCTCTCCCATTGGTCGTTCAACAGCCGGGTGACGCCCCTCGGAGTCCATGACGCTGGCCGAGATATCCTGTTGGGAAAGTGTAGTGACACGGACCCACAACAGGGGGCGCAAATGAACGGTCAATAGATGAGCCAAAATATAACAATTTAATGTTGTGAATGTGCACAGCGAACATACAGACAATCTCAGAATATCATAACAGTCAATACACAAAGGTGACGTGTGGGCAGGCTCGAGGATAGAAGACGTCTGTCCTAAGAAGAGCCGGAACCACACGATTTCCGCCGCCCCAGAACCTGGTGAATACTGGAGCCGCCAAGTCCCGAATTCCCAGGTGATCACCGTCCCCGACTGTCGGATCTGGTACTGCTGGCGAAGAACAAAGACAGTCAGGTGTGGGTGTGTGTACACCCAGTAACAACAGCGGTGGGAATGCCACCTCCACCTCTCACTCAGAATGCTGAGGTATTTACAGTGATCCCTCAGAGGAAAAGAGTGCCGTCCTGCACTCACTCAGCGTCCACAAGAAGACGGACCAGTACTCCTGCAAACACTCACAATATACAGCTTATTAGAAACACAAATGGCTGAGGATATTACCTCCAATGAAGTATGATATCTCGGCAACGAGGTGGAGATGACGTCTGGTCTTTATGGAGTGAGATGATGTTGAGTAGATGGGTGACAGCTGTCGCTCATTACCTCTTGTCACCCCCGGCTGTGTCCATGGCGGCAGCGCCCTCTCGTGCCTGAAGCCCGCACTTCAGGCAGGGCGCCCTCTGGTGGTGGGCCAGCAGTACCTCCTCTTCTGGCGGCCCACACAACAGCATCAGGGCATTTATTTTGCAGTTGGTGCACAACTTTAGCAATGGAGGAGGCTGCTTCTGCCATGTTTGCTCTGGGATGTACAGTGGTCCCTCATTTATCGCGGGAGTTACGTTCTAAAAATAGCCCACAATAGGCGAAATCCGCGAAGTAGTCAGCGTTATTTTTTACAGACGTTTTAAGGCTGTAAAACCCCTCACTACATACTTTATACACTTTTCTCAAACAGGCATTAACATTTTCTCACTTTTCTCTCGTGTGTAAACACTCTCAAAGTTCAAACCTTAGTAGAAAAATAAGACCAACCTGTTTTCAGGCCCAAACATTTTTTTGAGAAATAAAAATAGAATGTTTTCCTATAAATAATTCTGATGGCTTTTAGAACTAACTAATTTAATTTTAACGATCAACCTACGAGGTTGGACACATAAGAAATTATTAATAGTGACTGACCAGTATTTCACAGTTCCTCTGATCGCGCCTCTTCATCGTGGCGCCGCGCCGCTGTCGCGCCTTTTTCCACTGAGTCACACACCTCGGTGCAGGTGTCTTTTTCCGAGTGAAGAACACAGTTATGGGTAGTTGTTGACGCTCTTTTTCTTTTGGGCGAGAAGATTCTTATAAACAGACATGCAGAACACAATGCGCGTACTCTCCCTTTGCGGTGCTGTGACCGGCCTGCTTGATGAGGATGCAGAACACAATGTGCTGTAAAAAAAAAAAAAAAAAGCATGCAAAATTGGACTAAAAAAATCTGCGAAACTGCAAGGCCGCGAAAGGTGAACCACGTTATAGCGAGGGACCACTGTATATAAACCACTGTCATGAACACCTGTGGGATTTCCCGTGGCAAATAAAATGGGTGCAGTGACACTGATAAGAGTTCGATGTGGGGACTGCATATAGTAAAGTAAGTAAGTCCCTTCGGCTGCTCCCTTATTTGCACTCAGGGTCGCCACAGCAAATCCAAGGTGGATCTGCATGTTGAATTGGCTCAAGTTTTACGCCTGATGCCCTTCCTGACGCAACTCCACATTACATGGAGAAATGTGGCAGGGGTGGGATTTGAACCCGGAACCTTCTGAACTGAAACCAAGCGCATTAACTACTTGGCCACCACCCCTCCACTTAGATTCTTATTTTGACAGTCTTGCACCAGCGGGGATTGACGTACAAGTGATTTATTTGTCACAATCAAGTCGGAAGGGCTGACCAAAACCATCAGTTTCAAAATCATGAATCAGATCGTAATCCTTAAGCCAGGTCTTGGTTAAAGCGGTAACACAGGCATCCCTGTACTCATGTAAGTGAATGTATATGTGCTTCACATTCGCTTGAAGCTCGTCCACCTTGTTTCTCTCTGGCCACGCTTCCTCGTTCGAACTGCTGTCTGCTGCCGCGGACTTCCAGGTCTGTGAGAGACTGTTAGTCTTGCTGCTACTGATGTCGGCCGATCTTGACGAGAGCCTCCAGCCCAATTCCTCCGGATCTCTGGCGGGATGCCGTCAGGTGAAATCACTGCCCTTGAATTGCTGCAGTTGATAAGAAAGTCACAGCTGTATCTGAGACTGTCAGATCTGTTGCTCTGCTGGACGTTGATGGCAGTCCCAAGAGCGACCAGGTTTAGGAAAAAAAACACTAACTAAACCACAGTTAAAAACCACAGTTCCCACAATCACTCAATCACTTATATTACAGCTCCTTGACCACTCTAAAAAATTGGAAAGCAGCGAGAATTGTCAGCCACCAGTTGCTAAAGTGCTTTTATTTAAATAATACCCCTGTATTATTATTATTTATTGCTTATTTGCCTTAATGCATTGCTTGACAGTTGTAACTGTGTGATATATGCTTTCAATGTACCCTTTGTGCCCCCTAGCTTTATGTATTTTGTCTTGAATGTAGTTCTCTACGGGGGTTTGTATTTTTGCTAATAATAATAATAAGAGCTTCCAGTGTCTCCAGCTAACTAGCTTTAGGCTCAGACGACAACAGGAAAGAGTTCGTCTTCGTTGGATCATTATGACGCTGACAAAAGTGTTTACATGTGCATTGCTGCCACCTGCTGGAATAGCTTATAATAAAAAGAAAGTGGCCTGTGTGTTTTTGTGGACAAAATCATCACCATTGATTTAATTTCTGCCCAATGTGACATTTTTCCTTGTGGTTCAGTAACATATGGAGCCATCCCAGGGTGGCAGCTGGAGCCAGGTAGAGGTCAACCAAGGATTACACAGGGGTCAACATCTGGAAATACTCCAATCAGACTGAAGCATATACCACATAATTTGCATCACTTTTTAACAAATTTGGAGCAACTTTAACTTTTGACGCTGTGTGTACTGAAGTTGACCTTTGTTGCCTTTTCTGCTGTTTTTAATCCCATAACTCCAGAGAATTCAAACAGAACAGAAAACCTCCTCAGCTCGTGAACCATTCCCTCAACATAAACACACCAAATTTGGTGCTTTCAAACTGTGGGTTGTCTTCCCGATAATCCTGTGAACGCCTTTGAGTTTTGGTGAAATGCTGCCCTTGTGTGTCTGATAAAGTTATTTCCATTTATAAAGGCAGAAACAGCTGACTGAAGCTGTCAGAAACCTGGATCAGAGCAGCTGAACGTCAGCATTGTAAATCTGGACACCTTGTTGTCCTCAGTTCATATCCGGTTTTCAGTTCATGTCTCTTCTGTCATGTTGATCTTCCAGCATTTCTGCTGCCAAATTGTCTTCATGACACATTCAGAAACGCCGTTGATTCAGGAAAAATGTTCACCTTTAAGACAGACACACTCATTCCACCTCCACCATCAGCTTCTGTCACCGCTGACAGTTTGACCTCTGACCTTACAGGTATAGTAGCAGACATGAACCAGTTCTAGTTAATAACCAGAGCTCACCCGGGTTTATTCTCCCAACTATTTCCCCGCACTATGCAGGTAAGGAAAATGATGACATACCCCAAATAAAATTCTTTAGCAACGGCTGTAAATTTTGTAAGAGTCATTTTAGTGTTTACACTATTGTGTAGACTTTTGAATGAAACCTGAAGTACCAGCTGAAATGTTGACAGCAGTGTGTCAACTGTATCACGGGACAAAAATATGATGGAAATATTCTCCTCCAAAACTTTAATGAGTTAAAATTTTCTTGAATGCCGTCTTGTTTTAATGAATTTTTTTCTCCCTCATGCAACTTCGAAACTTGCTCAACCTTGGGTGACTTTCATGGGTTTCATACCAAAAGTTGGTATTTTGCCCAAATTCAAAATTCAACAATGAAGAACAGAACTTTGATGAATCCGAAAAATACCCACAAGAATTAAAATGTATCAGACACTGGAAGAAAAAGAAGCATTTTGGGTGAATTTTATTGTTTTCCAAAAAAACAAACAAACAAACAAAAAACTATGTGTTTACAAAAAAAAAAATCTTTTTTTTTTTTACAGAAGAATTGCGAAGTGTTTAAATTAATCAAACTAATGTGAATCAAAATGAAATATTTTGCATGAATTTCACCTCAAAGTCCATATTTTTCCAAAAATTTATAATTTCATATATCCACAAGAATTAAATGTGAACAATGTTTAGATGAATCAAACAAAACCAACAGAACTAAAATCAGAAACTGAAAAAGTGTTTTGGTGAATTTCGCTTTCACCATTAACAAACAAACAAACAAAAAAATATCTACATGTTCCAAAACAATTCAAACTTCTAATATTTTATCAGAAAGACTTGTAAACAGTGCTTTGGTGAATCAAAAAAAACAAAAAAAAAAAACACATGAAAATAAAATGTGTGTATTTTCCCCAAAATTACAATTTCAACCTTAAGACATTACAACAACACAGAACCAGAAAGTTTCCCAGCATGTAGCAGGACTCCTGACACAGACGCCATCTCACACCTCAACTATTACAACACCTTGAACATCCAAATACATCACATCTTCACACCACCTTTTAGTCCAAATCTTCTAATACACTGTCGGACAGATTTTATTTTTAATATTCCTGTTGGATTTCCTTTGAATAGAATGCAATGGGCCCCAGACCCGGGGTCTATAGTTTCACCCTAAACATTGTTGGCATTGTATCCGAGGGCTCTCTTCAAGATGGTGACTGCTCCCTTAACTGCTGATAACTGCACCTTGTGGACACTTGGGTGACTAGGGATTGCTTCGAGGTATTTCTTCATCAGGCCTGGCACACCCCTACAACTAGTATTACCTCTATTTCTTTCAATGACCATGTTGTTTGCAGGTCATTTTTCAGGTCTTGGTATTTCGTGATCTTTTCCCTTTCAGCTTGATTCAGGCCATAGTCATTGGGGGCTGTTACATCAGTAATTTTGGCTGTTTTCTCTTGTTTGTTCCAGATGAAAATATCAAGTTTTATTGCACCTCCTTTGATATGGCTTCCTGCTGGGTTCTCTTTGTCGTAAAAGACAGTTACTTTTCCGTTGGACAAGACTGGTGCTGGTTCATGCTCCCAGAAGTTTTCCTTTACTTCCATCTCCAGTTCCTTGCATACTTTCCAGTGGAGATATTGACAGATCTTATTGTTTCGGGATGTATAATATCCGTCTGCCACGAGGATCTGGCATGCTGATGTTAGATGGTTTACACTCTCAGCAGCTGTATGACAGAATCGACATTTGTCATTTTGTGAGATCCCTGCCATTTTTTTGAAGCCATTTGTTAGAAGTCTCCGATCTTGTGCTCCAACTATAATGCTTTCTCCATCAAAACCAAGTTCTCCATTTTTCAGCCACTGCATTCATCCATCTTTGTCTATGAAAATTCAAAAAGGTACAGTAGTGTTCAGAATAATAGCAGTGCTATGTGACTAAAAAGATTAATCCAGGTTTTGAGTATATTTCTTATTGTTACATGGGAAACAAGGCACCAGTAGATTCAGTAGATTCTCACAAATCCAACAAGACCAAGCATTCATGATATGCACACTCTTAAGGCTATGACATTAGGCTATTAGAGATCATTGATATCTGAAGAGCCTATAATTTTTTGCACCTGCGTATAAGTTTTCCCCTCTCCAATCTTTTGGAATAATGTTTGGAACAATCTTTTCTGAACAATGTCTTGAACGTCCCATTGTCCTCAGGCTTTCAAAGAGAAAAGCATGTTCAACAGGTGCTGGCTTCATCCTTAAATAGGGGACACCTGATTCATACCTATTTGTTCCACAAAATGACAAACTCACTGACTGAATGCCACACTACTATTATTGTGAACACCCCCTTTTCTACTTTTTTTTTTACTACTAGCCCAATTTCATAGCCTTAAGAGTGTGCATATCATGAATGCTTGGTCTTGTTGGATTTGTGAGAATCTACTGAATCTACTGGTATCTTGTTTCCCATGTAACAATAAGAAATATACTCAAAACCTGGATTAATCTTTTTAGTCACATAGCACTATTATTATTCTGAACACTACTGTATATCTTCTATTATACATTCCAAATCCAAGGTGGAACTCTACTAGTGTATACTAAGGTACATCTAAATATCTTTAAAAAAGAGAGAGTAGAGGTAGGCTGAAAAGCTTTTTTATCCCAAGGGAACTCTCCCTATCCACCTAAGCGGCTCAAAAATATGGACAGCATGTATATAAGTGACATTTACACAATCAGGGCAGTAAACAACGTACACAGGAAATATAGTTACTACATAATATTATAGAAGTTAGTTCCTGAAACCTAAGTGTTCATACAGGAGAAGATTGTAGTATACATCTACCTAGTCTGTAGACGTCTTGCAAAACTAAATTATAGCTAATAGGCTAAGCTATAAATCTGGTTATGTTATTACAGAAACAGAAGCTATGATGTAATATGTTTGAGGTTTCTATCTAAAGTTCACCCAGCTAGCTAGGTTATGGATTGCTACTATAGGAAGACAAATTCCATACTCTACATGCTTTCTAATGGAAACCCCAAACTTTGATACTATCTATTGATATCTGAAGAACCATTAAAAATCTACACCATGTAAAATAAAAGTGCAAATCCGGAAAGTAGGCTAACTATAGCCAGATGAGCTACCTTTAATTTAGCCGTTAACTAGCCTAATGCACCTTACTAGCCAACAAAGCCGATAACTGGCGTATAAAGCACAATAGTGTCGATTCACTCTACAATAATGTCCGTAACAACAAACACATATAACAACAAATGCAAACAAAAGTGTGTATTAACGTTAGCTTCCCAAACAGAACCAACCATATATTCCTTTTTGAGTTCTTCATGAGTCATACAGCCCTTCTTTGCTGTTTTCAGCAGACTAATTAGCTTCTTCTAAATTTAGTTGTGTTAACTTTCAGTCCACTATCATTTTTTTTGCTGGTAACGTGAAAAAAAAAACGTTTAACAGTCAAAAATGATTGTAAACCCTAAAATCATACATGTTAGTTCCTGTCTGTTGTGTGTCTGCAACAGTCAGACAGCTATGAGGAGCTCAACCCTCCCCCTTCTCCCTGCCTTCACTGCACATGCGTCATCTCGGAGCGTCAGCAGCAATTCATAGATTATTGCCTTGTTTCTGCTTAAAACTGCACTCCAGTCATCATCTGTATCAGCGACAGATATCTGAAGCTTTTGTACAACAATCATTTCCACATAATTTCAGCATGATTCCATCATAAAAGATGGGGGAAGCGATCAGAGTGTGACAGGAGCACTGGTGTTCTGTCGAGATGAGCTTCCATAGCATAAATCGACAGTGTGGCTGCTTTAAAGACAGTGTGTACATTGCACTTTTTTTTTTTAAATGAAAAAACACTGATTGCTGTATTTTTATGTAACGACAAAACTTCATGGATTTTTTCGGTGGGGAAGCTCAACAGGATAGATGAGGTGTAGATTTTACCAGTCGCACTGAACACAACATGGGTGAACCGTTCCTGTGTTTATAAATATAATACAGAAATAAACTGACTATTAATACTGCAATTTACTGCTTTTTTTGGAGCCGAAGACCGCGTTTGGGAATTTTTATTTATTTATTTACTTATTTTTCGTGCATTCTTTTTGCATTTGTGAATGCAGTTCCGTTAATGGTTCATAAATATGTAATATAGAGATAAACTGTGACATCTAATACTGAGATTTAGTGCTTTTGAGCAAGATGATGACAGTGTTTGGGGGTTTTATTTTTTTATTTTTCAACAGTGCACCAAGTCAATACTAAAAGTTAGCAGTAACTTCTGCTAATTTTTTTTTTTTATATATATATAAAAGTTAACTTTTCAGTTAACAGTTTAATGGTTACCAAAGATAACCATTAAACCATTAGGTTAACTGTGCCCACCACTGAATTTTAAGTCAACCATGTACAGCAGATGGTTCAGTACTTTTTGATTTTTCCTTCCTCTGCCTATACTTAAGTCATACCCGATGTCATGCTCCTTCAAGATCTTGCTAAAGAATAAAAGTAGCAAGAAGCTGTTTCCCTGGAATATCCATCTCTCTCATTATTATTTGTCCCTCTGTGTGGTGATGGTGGTGTTCCACTTGTTCATTTATGCCCTCAGGAAAGATCTTATTTCCTCATTGATGTTGTAGAGTTCTAAGCACCTCATGATCCATGCTGTCAAACGCCTTTTTGTAATCAATCCAAGTCATGCTAAGGTTTCTCTTACTTTTTTTTTTTTTTTTTTTGGCAGTCCGCTAGGATAGCTTTGTCTATCAGTAATTGGTATTTAGTTCCTAATCTTTTTCTGAAGCAACCTTTCTGTTCACCCAGCAGGGCACATGTACGTAAAATATATGTAGAAAGGATGCATCATAAGCTAGTTACATATCCCCATGTGATATAGAGTAAATCAAAAACTCAATGTGACTTTTTGGTGACAGTGTTCATGTGTTTTCAACGTGGATTCTACGAGTGTAAAACGTTATGATTAATAATCAGCATAATTCGTATCACTGCGTGCAAGCATTACCCATGCATCTAAGCAAATGACTGTAGCTGCCAGGAGCTAGAATTTTGTAGAGTCTTAGCGATCACTCACCAGCTCAGCAGGTGGCGGTAAATGCATCTTAAGATGGTGCTGTCCGCCATTGAATGTGGAAGAAGATTATTTACGCATGATTATTTACCCTGAAAAGAAATATGTTTAGAATAAACTTGTATTTCAAAAGTTAGAGCTGCAGTTTACTCAACACCTAATTTTTTGGCATGTGTATTTAACAGTAACTCAGTGTATTATTCAAAAAGCTGTACATACTTGTGTTAGGGATGTTTTGATCGACAATTCTTTACTTTCTGCAATTATTTGTGCTGCCATACTGTTATATTATCTAAACTGAGTTCAATTTTTAGTGTATTTTATGTCAAAACTATCCATTTTTCAACATGTATATTCAACAAACATAAAACACAAACATGACATCGCAATAAACACGTAAATTCAACTAACATATTCTACCAAATATTTATGTAATTGACACATACATGGGTTACGTGAATTTCACGTGAATAACACATAGTGTGTCTACCTGGAAAATGCATATTCCAGGTAGCCACCGATGTCAAGATGTTCATAAATTGCATTGGCCATTATTCCCGTCAGCCATTTATATGTTGTTGTTGTTAGGTAACAGATGGGTCTGTACTTGTTGGGTAGCTGTGTTTCCTTTGTCTTTTGGTCTTGTATGAATCATCATGTGTCTGTACAGACTGTTCTTTCGTCCCAATCGTTTACCACATTCAGAACAGCCAAATAGTTTTTGTCCTATATGAATTATCATGTGTTCATTCAAATCACTCTTTCGTCCAAATCTTCGACCACATTCAGAACACTCAAATTGTTTTTGTCCTGTATGAATTATCATGTGCTTCTTCAGGTAGCTCTTTCGTCCAAATCTTCGACCACATTCAGAACACCCAAACTGTTTTTGTCCTGAATGAATTATCATGTGATTCTTCATGTAGCTCTCTTTACCAAAGCTTCGACCACATTCAGAACACCTAAATGGTTTTTGTCCTGTATGAATTATCATGTGTCTGTTCAGGCAGCTCTTTCGTCGAAATCTTAGACCACATTCAGAACATCCAAATTGTTTTTGCCCTGTATGAATTGTCATGTGTTTCTTCAAGTAGCTCTTTCGTACAAATTTTCGACCACATTCAGAACACCCAAATTGTTTTTGTCCTGTATGAATTGTCATGTGTTTCTTCAGGTAGTGCTTTCGTCCAAATTTTTGACCACATTCAAAACAGCTAAAAGGTTTCTGTCCTGTATGAATTATCATGTGTCTATTGAGGTAGCTCTTTTGTCTAAATCTTTGACCGCATTTAGAACAGCCAAACTGTTTTTGTTCTGTATGATTTATCATGTGTGTGTTCAGATCATCCTTTCGTGCAAATCTTTGACCACATTCAGAACACCCAAATTGCTTTTCTCCTGTATGAATTATCATGTGTCTGTTCAGGTGGCTCTTTCGTCCAAATTTTTGATGACATTCTGAACACTCAAATTGTTTTTGCCCTGTATGAACTATCGTGTGTTCATTCAGGTGGCCCTTTCGTCCAAATCTATGACCACATTCAGAACAGACAAATCGTTTCTTTCCTGTCTGAATTGTCCTGTGTTTGTCCAGAGTGCCCTTCTGTTTCTGTCTTTTACTCCAATCAGAACAACTAAATGGTTTTACGCTCGCTTGCCTCCCCTTGTATTGCTCTGAATTGTTCATGGGTCCAGATGCATTAGAGCAACTAAATTGTTTCTCAGCAATGTTGCAACTGCTTGAACTAACAATATTGATCTTTCTTTGATTATTACAATGTAACTGAAGTTCTCTGGTCTGTTTCCAGTCAACACTGTCATCAGTCTCAGTTCCAGAACTGTCTAAACTCCTGCCACTGGTATCTGGTTGTAAATAACTGTTTGGACCTGAGTTGCTGGCTGGTTGTGGTCCTCCATCGTCCTCTCCATCAGCTTCTGTTATCAGTGTTCTGTGTACAGATGAGCTGCTGGCTACAGGCTCAGTCTCTGTGCTCTCATCACTTCTGCTTTGATGAAGCTGTGATGACTCTGGTTTTTCATCATCATTTTCACTCTTCACAGGGACGGCAGTGAAACTGAACTTTGTGAGATCTGCCTCCTCCAGCTGTTGAAGCTGCTCTCCCTGCTGACTTATCCACAGCTTCCCTTCTTTAATGTTCTGCTGGTCAACACTCAGATTCCATTCCTGGTGTTCAGGGAAATTTTCTTCTTTAATCACCAACAACGGCTGCATGTCTGCAAAGAAACAAATTCACAATAAATGTTAGAACAACACTCATTAAAATAAAGTAGCAAAGTGGTGAGTTTGACCTGACAGTAAATTATTGCACTGGTGGAACTGAGTGGAAATGTAGATCAGGAGGATTTGTTTTACATTTCACACATACGAGGTCTATTAGAAAAGTATCCGACCTTATTATTTTTTTCAAAAACCATATGGATTTGAATCACGTGTGATTGCATCAGACAAGCTTGAACCCTCGTGCGCATGCATGAGTTTTTCCACGTGTCGGTTGTGTCATTCGCCTGTGAGCAGGCTTTGAGTGAGGAGTGGTCCACCCCTCTCGTCGGATTTTTATTGCCAGGAAATGGTGGAATGATTTGGGCTTTTTTTCCATCAGAATTTTTTCAGAAACTGTTAGAGACTGGCAGCTGGAAACCATTAGAAAAACTTATCTGGCTTTCGGTGAAAATGTTACGGGCTTGGTAGAGAATAAGGAGTGTTACTGTCGCTTTAAGGATGGCCCCCAGCGGCTGTGGGGCGCACCGCGCTCCGAAGCCGTCATCGACAGGCTGAACGACCATTTCATTTCTAAACGGATGGCTGTCTGGATCCGTGACCATCATGTGCCATTTCTCTGGTTATCACAAGAGCTGGACATCAACCATTTTCCGGCAGATTTCACTTTTAACAAGAGATTTTGTCATGGAAAGTCGAGCGGAGGCTTCGCGCATCACGATGGATTTGCTACTGGAGCGAGACAAAACCACCTCCGTTTTGGTCTCACAGGACGGCTTTGAGACGGCGTTCAGACAGCTGTCGGTGGTTTTTCCATCGAGTGATTATCCGAGAAATTGTGGATGTGCCTGGACATGCCAGAACATGTCCCATGAGGCTTCATCATGGCGTTGCTGTGCGCCATGCGGCACCGCCGCGATGCGCAAAGTCTCCACTCCTCTTTCCATGACAAAAACTCCTGTAACAGTGGAATACAAACGCACACTCCATACAGTGGTCTCGTGCACACATGATACAGGGTTCTCCCCAGAAATTTTTAGTATAGCGGTGCTGTTGGCAATTATTGCCAGAGGCAGCGCGTGTTGCGAGTCATTTTGACTGGTTTTATATGCACTGAAAGCAAGAATAATAGACAAAAAAAATTACACTTATGTTGTAATATCAAAGTTCTTTTTTGTATTTTTCTGTCTGTTAAGAAAATAAATGACATTGAAAAGTTTTTCTGTCATGGTGTCAGTTTAGCTTCTTTTTTTTTTCAACATTTTTGAGTGGAATTGCATACTTATTAAAAAAAAATATATATATATACTCTGAAAGGTGCAGTTTTGTTTTATTGGGGAGGGGATACCAGTCAGTATCTGGTGTGACCACCATTTGCCTCATACAGTGCAACACATCTCCTTCGCATAGAGTTGATCAGGTTGTCAACTGTGGCCTGTGGAATGTTGGTCCACTCCTCTTCAATGGCTGTGCGAAGTTGCTGGATATTGGCAGGAACTGGTACACGCTGTCGTATACGCCAGTCCAGAGCATCCCAAACATGCTCAATGGGTGACATGTCCGGTGAGTATGCCGGCTATGCAACAACTGGGACATTTTCAGCTTCCAATAATTGTGTACAGATCCTTGCAACATGGGGCCGTGCATTATCCTGCTGCAACATGAGGTGATGTTCTTGGATTGGCACAACAATGGGCCTCAGGATCTCGTCACAGTATCTCTGTGCATTCAAAATGCCATCAATAAAATGCACCTGTGTTCTTCGTCCTGCCCATACCATAACCCCATCGCCACCATGGGCCACTCGATCCACAACATTGACATCAGAAAACCGCTCAACCACACGACGCCACACACGCTGTCTGCCATCTGCCCTGAACAGTGTGAACCGGGATTCATCTGTGAAGAGAACACCTCTCCAACGTGCCAAACACCAGCGAATGTGAGCATTTGCCCACTCAAGTCGGTTGCGACGACGAACTGGAGTCAGGTCGAGACCCCGATGAGGACGACGAGCATGCAGATGAGCTTCCCTGAGACGGTTTCTAACAGTTTGTGCAGAAATTCTTTGGTTATGCAAACCGATTGTTTCAGCAGCTGTCCGAGTGGCTGGTCTCAGACGATCTTGGAGGTGAACATGCTGGATGTGGAGGTCCTGGGCTGGTGTGGTTACACGTGGTCTGCGGTTGTGAGGCTGGTTAGATGTACTGCCAAATTCTCTGAAATGCCTTTGGCGACGGCTTATGGTAGAGAAATGAACATTCAATACACGAGCAACAGCTCTGGTTGACATTCCTGCTGTCAGCATGCCAATTGCACGCTCCCTCAAATCTTGCGACATCTGTGGCATTGTGCTGTGTGATAAAACTGCACCTTTCAGAGTGGCCTTTTATTGTGGGCAGTCTAAGGCACACCTGTGCACTAATCATGGTATCTAATCAGCATCTTGATATGGCACACCTGTGAGGTGGGATGGATTATCTCAGCAAAGGAGAAGTGCTCACTATCACAGATTTAGACTGCTTTGTGAACAATATTTGAGGGAAATGGTGATATTGTGTATATGGAAAACGTTTTAGATCTTT